>NC_136065.1:812457062-812504675 GCF_964261635.1 Lissotriton helveticus
GGTGATTCCATGATTGGCATGTTTGATTTACTAGTCAGTCCCTAGTACAGTGCCCTGTGTGTGCCCAGGGCCTGTAAATCAAATGCTGCTAGTGGCACTGCGGCACTGATTGTGCCACCCTCATAAGCAGCCTGTAAATGTAATTCACACCTGCCACTGCAGTGCCTGTGATAGTCTGGTACTGCCATGTCGACCTGGCATATACACCAACGTGCCAGGCACTAACCTTCTATTTTCTTACATGTGAGTCACCCCTACGGTAGGCCCAAGGTTCCCCTGTGGGCAGGGTGGAGTGTATGTAAAAGGTAGGACATGCCCTGATGTTTGTGGCATGTCCTGATAGTGAAATATTGCCACTTTCGTTTTTCAGTATTGAAAGGCTGTCTGCACCATAGGATAGAATTAGAGTTTATTTATGACATCTTGTCAATATAACTTCCCATTGGGACAAGATAAGGAGATAAAGTTAAGTATGCCTGAACTCAGAATATAAAGATGCATCTTTTAGTGAGGTTGATTTTTACATTCTGTGTTTGAAAATACCATATTTAGAAAGTAGGTATTTTCTTGCTTAGCTAGCCTGTGTGCCTCTGAAAGGTTGTTGACTGTCTGGCTTCGAAATTACAGTGGTTGGGCTAAATAGACCTGGGCTGCATTCAAAGTAGGGGGAGGATATTTCTTTCACACCTGAATGGGCCTGGTCTGCTTTCAACAATGCTGTCTCCGCCTCTTACTGCACCAGAGAGGATAGCTCTGCCACCAGAGAACAAAGGAATTTGTGCTTTAAAAAGGGGGGACCTGACCTCGGAATTTTAGATAAATCTTGGAATCAAAGAGAAACCTTTGCAGGGAGAAGAGCTGGAGAAACTGAGGAGAAGTACTGCCCCTTTGCTGTGTGCTGTCTGGGGTTGGCATACAGTAGTTCTTTCTGCCAAGGATAGGACAAGGACTTTACTGTATGCCGTGGCCCCTGCTTGAGGAAGATCTCCAAGGGCTTGAAGTAGAGCTTTCCTCCTGTTTTGAAGTCTCAGCTCCCCTGAGCTCCCTTGCTGAGAGTTCTGACCTGCCAAGAGGTTGCTTTTACTGGTCTGGGCCTCTGAAGGTTAGTCCTGCTGTTGGGAGTTGGAAAAGTAACACAGCAAGGAGTGGACGCATCACTGAAGAAACTGATGCAGCACCTGCCTGCAGCTTGAGAAAGCACACTGTATCAAGTGCAAAGTAAAGTCCACATTTGTAAAGCGCACAATCACCCGTAAGGGTCTCTAGGCGCTGGGGGGCCGTCGGGAAGATTAAGCGAGCTATTGCCCAGAGTCACATAGTGCTGGGCTAACCTGCCGCCGGAGCCGGGGATCGAACCGTGGTCCCCAGATTCCAGCGTCAGTCGCCCTGGCCGCGGCACCACACTGATCTACGAAGGGCGGGATCACCACACTGATTCCGATGCAGGCACTGCTGTGCAGCTGTAAGAATCAACACATAGTGGGCCCGCAGCTGAAGAAATCAATGCAGCGCCGTTGCCCCTACTGCATCGAAAATCTATGCATCCCCGATCTTCACGCATCGCACCAGGGCACCAACTCTACTAGGACGTTGGGGCCACAGTAAGAAACCGACGCCTCAGCTCCCCACACAGTAAGAAACCGACGCATCACCTCCCTTCAGTGAGGAACCGACGCGTCACGTCCCCTGCGTAGCAGTTAGGAACCGACGCATCCCCTCCCCTGGAGTAAGGAACCGAAGCATCACCTTCCCTGCACATAAGGAACCTAAGCATCACCTCGGGCTGTTCTTGCTTTTGATTTTGATGCATCCAAGGTACTTTGTATTGAAAGTGTGGCATTTGCAATTTGCTTTGAACAGAACAGTTTCCACCTTTTAAAAGTCATATTTTGATAACTGTATTGTGGATTTTTGTTGTTTTGGTCTTGTTTGTGGTGTCCATTTGTAGAGTTTTCACTGTAATACTGTATGTATACACAAATGCTTTACACCCTGCATCTGAGATAAGCCTGTCTGCTTGTGCCAAGCTACCAAGAGGTTAAACATGGGCTATTTTAGAAGTGTATACCCCTTACCCTGACTAAGAAGAAGGGTCCCTACGTGGACAAAGGTACCTACCTCTTCCAACTAGAGACCCCCATTCCTAACATTGGTGGTCAGCGATGAGGATCTGGACTTGGATTTGTGCCTTACAGACAGTGATTGGTGTACACTACTAGTATATTGCAGGCCATTACATGACCACATAAAATTGGTGGAATTTTGTCTTTCTTTGAAATTTTTGCAACTAGAGAACTGCCAATTTTAATCATGACGAAACCAGCATCACTTGCATCTGTGGATATTGAATTTGAAGGTGCTGAGGGCCTAGTTGGAATCAAGGAATTCCAGTGAGCAGACCGAGGAGCCTATGGTGTAAACTGAGAATTTAGATGGGCAGCAGGATGGGCTATTGGGTCCTGCCTGGAGGGAAATGTCTTCAAAGAGGCTGTCTCCAGAGGAGTTGGAGTACAGAGAGAGAAGCAGAGTGCATGATTTGGAGCTTACAAAGCTGAGGATGGGGAAGGAGTGTGACATGGAGAGTAAGAAATTGGAGTTAGAAAAGCAGAAACTCACCATGGAGGAAAAGAGGATGCTTTTAGAGGATAAGAGAGGTTTAAAGGAACTGAATATAAAGGCCAAGAGTGTGGCACCCAGTTCCAATAGTGACAGCTTCTTGCCAGTGCCTGGAGAAGGGCGGGTATTCATCCCCAAGGAAGTGATTAAGGATTTTAGAAAGAGTGAGGACACTAGTCAGTGATTCAAGGCATATGAGCTAGCAATGAGGTCCCACAGAATCCCTGAGAGAGACTGGTGCCTGGGGTTGTAAAGCCTCTTTATGACAGAAGGGAGGGAAACTTTGCTAGCCTTACCAGGTGAGGACCTGATGTCTTAGGCCGTTATAAATGAAACCTTAATCAGGAGGTATGGTTTGACCCCAGAACTGTACAGGAAGAAGTTAAGGGTCTGTAAGAAACCTGAGTCAAGCACTTGGGTGGACTATGTGTCCTATTTTTGCAGAACACAGAATGGTTGAATGAAGGCGAGACAGGGAAATGATCTTCAGGAGCTCTAGGATTTGGTTGCATGGGAGCACTTGTCTGGTAGTTGTTTTCCAGAGCTACACCAGCATCTGATTGACAGTAGGTTAACTGACCCAAAAAAGCGTGTTGTGGAGGCGGACCGCAGAAAGTTCATATGGGAGACTCAGCCAAAGGTGGGCAGGGTCCCCAGCAGAAGAGTGGGTAGGAGGTAAACAGAAGGAGTTGCAAAAAGGGCCCCAAATGTAATTCCCAAGGAAACCAAGGGAATGGTTCCCAGCCCCCCAGTGACAAGCAGCCATGGGTCCCTGCAAGTAAGCCTGCCCAGAAGGGCCCCCCGGCATGTTATGCTTGTGGTCAGGTGGGCCACTTCATGGTGGTTACTAGGTGTCACAAGAAAGCCACCACTGCACCCACAGGTGCACCACCTCGTGAGTTGACTAGTGTAGCCTTTGGGGAGGAGTTGGGTTCGCAAGAGAGGTAGAAGCTAGCAGAGGTGACCCTGGTCTCACTAGGAGACATTGAGATGGTCCCAAGAACCGAGTTGCATACTAACACTAAATAATACGGGCAGTGGGTGACCTTAAATGGCCATAGGGTGCAGGCTCTGGATACACTGAAGCCCGTGTGACCGCTGTCAGTTGTCAGCTAGTGGCTAAAGATCAGGTGGTTCCCACAGATCTTTACCCAGTAGTTGCAGCTGACAACTTTGGTAAGCAACCCCTTTCAGATGGTGGGAATTGACATTGTGGGGCCTCTGGATCCCAAGACAGCCATGGGCAGCAGGTTCATCCTGGTCTTGGTGGACAATGCCACCCAATACCCAGAGGCTATACCGCTCCAGACTATAATGGCTAAGTATGGGCGCAAAATCTGCTGTGCTTGCGAAATTTGCGAATTTTCGGCAATTTCGCGATCCGCGAATCTCGCGCAATTGCCGAAAAATTCACGAATTTGAGAGCGAGGGGATTTTTTTTTTTGGGCCCACAGGAAGCACTTACAGATATAAATAAAGCAGGTGCCCGAGTTGAAGCTCAAATTCAGTAACGTTTTAATCAGGCCAAAAGCATTAGTGAGCACGGTCGAGGCTGGGCAAGTGTGCTTTAACCCCATATCTGCCGTCGAAAATTAGCTGTAATACCCGAGGGAGGTCTTTGCATCCCTGAGTTTCTCGGGTGTAAACCCCGTTCCTGTGACCAGGAGGCTGCTTTCTCCTCACCTGCTGCCCTGTCGCTCTCCGACCCTTTATACACAAGAGGCATGTGAACACGCATAGAAGCCCCGCACCAATCCCAACTATGATGGACAGCTCACTCAAGGGACCTCTGCGCATTTTGGCGCGGTGGCAAGTTACAGGCACACATGGTCAGTGGAGACAAATCTTCTGGCGCTTTACGCAGCTGCAGTGTAGGAAAAGCACTATACATTTACCCAGCGAGGTAGCACTTACTGATTAGCCAGTAGAAAGTACTCCAGTTGAGTAGATGGAAATCGCAAAAAAATCCGCGATTTTGCAGGAAAATAAGGGAATTTGCGGACTTTTTTGCGAATTCGCGGACCGCAGATCCGCAAAATTCGCCCATACTTAATGAAGGCCCCCGTGGTGATTTGAGCGCTGATGGGGATATTCTCCCATGTGGGGTTACCCAGATAGGTGGTATCCGATCGAGATACCAACTACATATCCAAGTATATGAAGTCCCTGTAGCAGGAGTGCAGTGTTACCTATAAGTTAACCACTCCTTACCACCCCAAGTTAATGGGCTGGTTGAGAGATTCAACCGGACCCTGAAGGGCATGATTATGGGTCTTGGTGAGCCCATTAGGTGAAAGTGGGATGTCCTCTTACCATGACTGTTGTTTGCTTACAGTGAGGTACTGCAGAAGTCTTTAGGGTTTAGTCCCTTTGAACTCCTGTATGTGGATCCTATAAGAGGACCTCTGAGTCTGGTCAACGAAGGCTGGGCAAGGGCTTTGAGTAAATCTCCCCAGGATGTATATAGCTACATGCTGGCCATCAGGAACCGGACTAAGTGCTTCAGACAACTTGCTCAGGTTAATCTGGAAGCCAGCAAGGAAGAGATGAAACAGTGGTATTATCCGAATGTCACTTGGATCTAGTTTCAGGCTGGCCAGAAAGTGTGGGTCAAGGCCCCAGTGGATGCTTGTGTGCTCCAGGACAAGAGGACTGGGCCAATAGAAGTGGTGTAGCGCAAGAGTTAAGTCACCTATCTGGTGGACTTGCAGTCTGCAAAGAACCCTTTTGCGGGTCCTACATGTGAACTGCCTTAAGCGCCACGGGAAGAGATCTGAAGTGGGCATGCTCCTAGCGACAGATGCTGGAATGGAAGTAGAGACTGAGCCTCTTCTTTACCTCCTGTCTGCTAAGGACCATGATGGGTCAGTGGACGGTGTGACCCTCTCCCCCGCCCTGACTCCTGAACAGCAGAATAACTGACACAAACTGTTAGGACAGTTTGCTGCTCTGTTCTCCCTGAACCCTGGTGTCACTCAGTGGTGTGTTCATGATGTGGACACTGGGGACAGTCCTCCTGTGAAGCACAAAATTTTCAGGGTGACTGATGGAGTGAAAGCTTGCATCAAGGAGGAGGTCTCAAAGATGTTAACACTAGGGGTGATTGAGCCCTCAAACAGCCCTTGGGCCAGCCCAGTTGTCTTGGTCCCAAAGGCTGCCACACCCGTTGCCATGCCAGTACTTCAGTTCAGTGTGGACTACTGAGGGCTCAATTAAGTCACCAGGAATGACGTACATCCCAGCCCAAGAGCTGATGAGCTCATAGATCAGTTGGGAGCTGCCTAGTAACTCAGTACGTTTGAATTAACGTCTTGGTATTGGCAGATTGCCTTAACTTATGGGGCCAAGAAGTGGTCTGTATTTTCAACCCGAGGGATACTACCAATTCAAGGTGATGCCCTTTGGGTTGAACAATGCCCCTGCCACCTTGCAGAGGAAGGTCAACAAGGTGTTGGCTGGTCTGCTGGATTTCAGTGCCGCCTACCTGGATGACATTGCAGTGTTCAGTGTCACTTGAGAGAACATCTGCGCCACCTCTGGGAAGTGTTGAAGGCTCAGTAGAGGGTAGGCCTCATGATCAAGGAAAGCAAGTGCCAGATCAGGCAGGGTTCAGTGGTGTACTTAGGACACCAGGTAGGAAGGGGCCAGGTGGTGCACCTACAGCCTAAGATTGACACCATTCTTGCTTGGGTACTCCCCAAGACCCAGACAGACATGAGAGCCTTTTTAGGGCTCACCGGATATTACAGATTTGTCAAGGGGTATGGCACAATTTTTGCCCACTTGACAGAGCTCACTTTGAGGAGGCAGCCCAGGAAAGTGAACTGAACTGACTTCTGACAGAAAGCTTTTGATGCCCTGAAATCCGCAATGTGCACAGCGTCCGTGCTCAAGGCTCCCAACTTCTCAAAGGAATTTGTGGTGCAGACAGGTGCTTCAGAGCATGGTGTGGTGCTCTGCTCTCACAACCACGGGGCCCTCAGATGGTTGATGCAGATGAGGGGAGAGAACCCAAAGTTGTTAAAGTGGTCAATTTCCCTACACAGGATGAACTTCACGGTGGAATACCACCCTGGTACAGAACACGCCTATGCTGATGGTCTGTACATAATTTTCCTCCTTAGTGCAGAGAACTCTCAAGAGGGTGGGTAGTTCTCCCCACAT
This sequence comes from Lissotriton helveticus, assembly GCF_964261635.1. Taxonomy (NCBI): domain Eukaryota; kingdom Metazoa; phylum Chordata; class Amphibia; order Caudata; family Salamandridae; genus Lissotriton; species Lissotriton helveticus. The sequence goes on from NC_136065.1 coordinate 812,463,843, forward strand.
TTCATTTGGAGAGGACATGTGTTAGACCTGGCATCTTTGGCATGGGTTTCCCCCGTATTTTTGCCTTCACCTCCTGTTATTTTGCTGTGTATTGGACTTTGTTTTTGCTGGTCTAGATGCTTTGGGCACTTTTCCACTGCTGTTTCGTGCCAAAGTGCAATTGCTCCCTGTAAGTTGTTGTTATGGGTTGGTGATTCCATGATTGGCATATTTGATTTACCATTCAGTCCCTAGTACAGTGCACTGTGTGTGCCCAGGGCCTGTAAATCAAATGTGGCTAGTGGGTCTGCAGCACTGATTTGCCACCGACATAAGCAGCCTGTAAATGTAACTCAGACCTGTCACCGCAGTGTCTGTGTGCAGTCTGGTACTGCCATATCGACTTGGCAAGTGCACCCACTTGCCAAGCCCTAACCCTAACTTTTCTTACATGTGCGCCACCTCTAAGGTAGGCCCAAGGTACTCCTGTGGGCAGGGTGCAGTTTTCGTGAAAGGTAGGACATGCCCTGATGTGTGGTATGTCCTGATAGTGAAATACTGCTAATTTTGTTTTTCACTATTGAAAGGCGATCTGCCCCTTAAGATAGCATGGGAGTTTATTTATAACATCTTATAAATATAACTTCCCATTGGGACAAAATAGGAAGTAGAAGTTTTGTATGCCTGAATATAAAGATGCATCATTAAGTGAGGATGATTTTTACATTCTGTGTTTGAAAATACCACTTTTAGAAAGAAGTATTTTCTTGCTTAGTAATCCTCTGTGACACTGGTAGATTGTGTATTGACTGTCTGGCTTTGTAGTGGCAGGGGCCGGGCTGAATAAACCTGGGCTGCATTCACAGTAGTAGTAGGAGATTTCTTTCACACCTGAATGGGCCTGGTCTGCTTTACACAATGCTATCTCTGGGCAGCTGCACCAGAGAAGACAGAACTGGTTTTGGCTGGGCACAGAACTTCTCTGCCACAAGAGAACAAAGGAAGTTGTGCTATAAAAAGGGGCGACCAGACCCCTGAATGCTAGATCATTTCTGGAATTTAAGATGAACCTTTGCCAAGGAGAAGAGCTGGCGAAACTGAGGAGAAGTGCCAACCCTTTACTATATGCTGTCTGGGGTTCGCCTGCAGTGGCTGTTTCTGCCAAGAGAAGGACAAGGGCTCGCATGAACTTCCTTGCTGAGAGTTCTGACCTTCCAAAATGTGCCTGTTGCTTTTCTGGACCTCTGGAGGTTGTTCCTGCTATTGAGAGCTTGAAAGGTAATGCAACAAGGAGAAGCATGCGTACCTGTTTCCAATGCATCGCTGAAGAAACCAACGCATTGCCTGCCTGCGGCTTGAGAAATCACTGCATGCCACATCGATTGGACCAATCCACGAAGGCCATGATCACTGCACAGATTCCGATGCAGGTCCTGCTGTGAGGCTGCAAGAATCAACGCATCATGGGACCGCGGCAGAAGAAATCTACAAAGTGCCTTTGCCGCCGCATCATCGAAAACCGACGCATCCCTGATCTTCATGCATTTCACCGGGGCACCAAGTTCATAAGGACGCTGGGCTGCAGTAGGAAACAAATGCATCACCTCCCCGCACAGTAAGAAACCAACGCATTACCCTCCCTTCAGTGAGGAACCAACACATTACCTCCCCTGCATGGCATAAAAGAACTGTCGCATCACTTCCCCTGGAGTAAGGAACTGACGCATCACCTTCCCTGCGCATAAGGAACTGACGCATCACCTTCCCTGTGGCTGTTCTTGCCTTGGATTTTGACACAGTGTCGCATTTGCAATTTGCTTTGAACAGAACTGTTTCTACCTTTTAAAAATCATATTTTGATAACTGTATTGTGGATTTTTGTTGTTATGGTCTTGTTTGGTTTAGTTAAAGATTACTTATTTTTCTAAACACGTGTGGTGTCCCTTTATAGTGTTTTCACTGTGGCAACTTTCACACAAAACAGTGGTCTTGTGTTTTCCATTGTGTTTTCCATTGTAGACACCTTTAGCACACACAGAAAGGTGACATGGTCTCTGCTTTTCCATCACGCTTGTTGCTCCGTATAAGTTTATTTTAAAACTTAGATATGGTTAACGCCTCAACCTTCATTACACAGATTGGAGACCCGCTTGCACCTTAAGCTTTTATGCTAAGGACAGCTTGCGCACTGTGCCTGACATTTGCAGGTGAGTTCCTTTCTTTTCTTTTTGCCCTGTTTTCAAACAAGCACGCTGTCACAACAGAATGTCACGGTACTAGAGGTACCACTATGAACAATGCCACATTGGCTATGTCTGGTCATGTTCTGTTGATACCCTTTGGGATCTTTACACAGTGTTTGACCAATTCTGTAATACTACATTTCTGTTCAAAGATTGAATTGGCTGACTCACTCTAAGTGGCACCCACATTCTGAAATTGTTTTGTATGTTGTTTTCTGTTCCCCTACAAGCACCACCAGTGAATCTACCATATTGCTACTACTGGATCACTGGTTGAGTATTATACAGTATCTACCAACACATTTGCCATTTTTTGTTACTCTTTTTCACAATTTTCAGACACCTACTTACAACAGTAGCTTACATAAGATCCTGAAGAAAGCCATGACATTTCAGAGATGATAGGCTGAAACACGTCGATCAAAGTTGCTTACGAATGGATCTAATGGTTCCTGTCGTACCCCTTTCTCTTTGCTGTTTTTAAATCCTAGCACAAGGCAGCCAGAATAAAAAGATGTATTAAACCTTGTAGCTAGTATTAATTCACATTTACTAGCACTGCACCCCTCACAACATTGCACTAGATCACATTGGGTCTTAGTGAGAACCCCTCTGAAAACAAAACATCCCTGAGCTCCTCCCTCACAGCAAGGAAGTCTAAGCCCGCACCTTGACTAGGCCTCATGGTGCAGGGAGGATTCCCTTTGATGAAGCATGCCACCTCTGATGGGTGAGGAAACCATCCTTTAAAGGGACACCTTCTTTCTAGTTAGCCTCTTTTGCCCTTCTCTTCTCTTTCATTTTTGACAGACCCCAGGACTCTGGTGTATTGTCCAACCTCATTACAAGGCATCACTTTCACTGTGGAGCATCATCTTGGAACTGAGTACACCAATGCTGATGGTCTTTCTATATTCTTCCACCTTACTGATGAGGACTCACCTGAGGTGGGCAGTTCTTCCCTACTTTTTGCGGGGGGATGAGTGTTGGACCAGGCCTTTGTTGGCAGAGTCTCCCGTAACCTTTTTGGCTGCCAACCTCATGTTTTGATCTTGTTCTCCTAGTTTAGGACTTGGGCACATTTGGCACTGTTTTGTAGTGTCAAAAGGCTGGGCTCACCATGTACACACTGTGAAGAAGTGTATATATGATTTTCTGATTCAATTTAGCACTAAGTCCTTTGTCGTGGGGGCATGTACTTGAATGAGCCTCCATAGCCCTGATGTACTGATTGTGCCATCCACAGAGGTAGCTCATTGATTGTGCCACAGGTTTGCTGTGGTGGGGCCTGTGTGCATGGGTTACTGTTACTCGACTTGGCATTTAAAAAGCTGTGTGCCAAGGTTCTGCAAGTCTCCTGCTATACTGGAATATTCCCTGGTGAGAGGGTGCAGTGTTGGGCAGTCGTGTGTATGTGCTACCTGCATGAGTCATGATTGACAACAGGTGGTGTGTTCAGTACAATGGGGTCTGCTTCTTGCATTGGATTAGCATGAGGGGATGTAGGGAAAGGCTGGCTAACATTATTTCATATGGGCAGAATTGCAACAGAATGATGTTCAGTTTCACTGAGTTTGTAATTGCGAATCCTTTCCTATAATGCGAGTGGGTTCAACATTATGGTGATGGACATGTCACTTTGGAAATGTGGGCATTACGAACTGCATGACTCTGTGTGCCTGACAACCTGTCTCATAATTTACGACTGGGTGCTAGGGGGATAGCCACATCTGTGTATTCCTTATAGAGGGTTCCTTGGGGGTGAAATTGGCACCAAAATTCCAAGGGGCATGGTTTTGGGCCCACTCTATATTGTGATCAAACCTCCCAGGGTAGCATGGCAGACAGGATGAAGTTTAGAGAGGGCTTGTGCATTTAAAAGGTAGGCTTTTGAACTGATCATATCCTCAAAGGCCATGTGTGTATAACTACTGGGACTTTGGCCTCTGAGAGTAGAGACACTTTTGGATTTGGAGCCATACTACGCTGGTTTGAAACTGATACATTGCCAAGTGGAATCATTGGGGCAGGCGGGACTTCAACTAGACTATCCACAGATTTGTGGTGGTTTGGAGCTTGTGGTGCACCAAGAAGGGGACTAACATTTGGTAGATTTTGCCTGGACATTGCTTGCCTGCATCTAGTGCCAACTGTTGTGGCCTGGGTCCCGAAGTACTCTGCTAGGGCTGGTGAGCTGACCTTCTGTACGCGAGATCCCAGCGACACCAAGGACCACACTGGTTGCAGTGGAGACAAGTGGAAGTGATCGTGGTTTGGACAAGGACTGTCCTGACATACACCATCATCTCACTGTGCAAGAAGACTGTGTGTGCAAAGATCAGGAGCCATCTGAGGTAATGGGACGTCAGGAGTTAAAGGAGTGTGGGGGAATCTTGCTGAGTCCGAGGGACTTTGGCTTGCAACCAAGGGGACCTGTGCTCGCTTGTGCTTCAGAGCATGTGGTATCTGAGGGGTGTTGGGGGAAATCGAGCCAGGAGCTGAAACTGTCTTCAGCTTCCAATTTTGGAGGCTGACAGTGCCTAATATCTCAGTCTTTGTCTAAGGTCATTGGCTCCCTCTCCTTGGACTCATGCCACAGGGTGCTTAGTTTTGTAAAACATTGTGACAAGACCTGAGGGGTTTTGTATGCCTTGTGGGCATCTGGTGCTGACTGTTGGGGGTCTACAGCAGGTCACAACTTTGCTTCTGGGATAAACATTTCTCCATACGTGGAGCGTGCCGGCTTCCTGAGTCACAGCCGTTTGTCGAAGGAGGGATAGCATTCCTGCCCTCATGCAGGAGTTGTCAGGTGCCTTGAGATCTAGTCCAGATGAATGAAACTTAGTAACAGTTTATTTCCGTGTTAGCTGGTTCTGACTTTCTGGTCAACAGGGGCAATGTGTATCTCTGGCTGGCAGTGTTGAAAGACTGATGGGCTAGGTCACAAGTCGTAGTCAGAGACTAATGACTGCTTGACCTCCCTGAAAGTCCGATACTTTCATGTACCTGTAAAGTGTATATATATCATGTGTGTTTCATTGTGAATTCAATAGAGAAGCTTGCCAATTGCACATAACTGTAATGTGTATATACAATGTGTTTCTCATTTTGGTTTCAGTGCATATGTGTAATACAAAGACGAGTGTTTTCATACATTCTGTGTGGAGACTTTATGTTGTGAACGCAGTGTGTTGCGAGGGAGGCTGGGTGTTGTGCCAAAACTTTACACTCGAGGCCTGAGGATATGCCTGACTGCTCGGAGCCAAGCTACCAGAGGGTGAGCACATGTTATTGGATAAGTGTATCCCATCATCCTATTTGTAACACTTGTTTCTGACTGAATTTGATGCATCTAAGCCAGCCCAAACCCATTGGGTCTAACAAAACCCCAGCATTTGCATGCAGTAGTCTGATTGAGGGTGTGAGGGGGTGCTTGGGCTTCCAAGCACTAATCCAGAGGTTGATGGAATAATTATTTCAATGGTGGGGGGACCTGGGTCTTCTCCACCAGTGCCTCCTCCAGACAGGGGAACCCAACCCGCCAGAATGTATCTGGGTTGCTACCTAGGCAGCTGACACAATGTGCAAGTTGAGTGACAGGTACCTAGTTGTCTATTCACATCTGAATGGGCAAGATTTCGAAGACTTGTGTTGTCCTGCCCGGATGTATATATGTCTACATGAATGGACCAGTGGAAGAGCTGACTACCTCTGTGCTGTAGGAGCTGTCTTGCAACCTGGGGCCATGGGGGTAAGGCTTCCAGTTTAAGCGCCTGGAAGATTTTATCGCCAGTTGAGTAAGAGTCAGAAAGAGGAGCTTGCAGGGCTGTATTACTGTAATGATCACAGACAGGCAGCTCACCCCCCTCCCCTGCACCTACAGATAGGTCTGTCAAAGGTGGCTTTGCTCACATTGTCCCTCAATGTCAGACCATGATTGTCTGTTGCTAGACACTCTTTCTTGTCATGTGGATACAGCACTTGTGTGTCTGGCCTCTCCCTCATGGGAAGGGAGATGCCTGGCCCATTCAGGACCTGAAACCTGGGTCATCTGGCTGATTGACTCATGAGGCTGTGGCAAAGGTGTTTGTGCACACTACATTGGGTGCCCCTTTTGTAACAGGGCTGGGAGACTACCTGAACCTGTGAGATGTGATCTGGCATTGAGGTGCACTGCCAGTGAGTCCGGCCTCCCACTCATGATGAGAACTGGTGCCTGTCATTTCCTAGGGCTAAAGCAATGGAGTGTCTGGCCTTCAAAGGGAGGTGGGTGAAGCCCAAACAAACTTTAGGGGCACCTTCCCTAGGGCCAGCGCTACAGAAACCGATCAGAGACACCTTACCTAAAGAGTCGATTGGGGCATCTGCCCAGGGGTAGTCTGATTATCTCCAGACTGACCAGCTAATGGAGCCCCAGAGTCAAGTGGGGGAAGTCTGTATGTGAACTTGGGGCACTGGTTCCCATAGGGGAAACATCCTTTACAACGCAACTTTTATCACGCAGTGCCTTTACGACGCAACTATTACAACGCATGTCATTAAAATGCATTGCGCTGGGGGGCGCTCTAGGATAGGGAATGGATTTAATTTACTATCCAACACCTTCCCTACTATCCACGGGGACTGGAGTTGGAATAGTAAATTAAACTATTCACTATCCAGCACCTCTAAGCGCTATGCGTTGTAACAGCATGCGTTGTAAAAACTGCATTGTAACAGCATGCGTGGTAAAAGCATGCATTGTAATGTCATACATCCTCCCCTAGGATAGGGCTCAAGTCATCAGCCAGAGCCACCAGCTCTACCAAGAGCAGGGTGGTGCCTAATCAGGGATGACCAACTGAAAATCACCCCAATGAGAGATGGGTGAAGTACATCCAGATAGCTAGGGCCCAGGCCCCTGGTCTAGGATTCCAGGCGCCAGCCAGGTCCACTTTCCCTCCTGAAGGGCATCAGACCTGTGAGGTGACTGGTACTATTCTGGGCTCACCAACTCCAAGCGTGCCTGTGAGAGGTAGGCAAAGCTTGCACTGATGCGTGGAGGCCAGGGATCTAGGCGCTGGTCAGAGACTCCTTCTCTACTCAGGGCAGAGCCTTTCCAGCCACTAGGGTTTGAAAGGTTTAAAGACATCAACCTGTAAAGTAATCAACCTGTTAACGCTTGTCAGCTTCAAAATCACATTTTGGCTAAAACATAGCCAGTGACATTTCATTCTCAAGGCAGATCCAGCTAATGGGTAACAATGTCTTTGCCAACTTTTAGTCCCACCCATAAAAATGTTCCTTTTTCTACACAAAATGTCACCAGCCAAATAAGGAGAATTAATATTGCACCCCCTAGTATTGAGTCTCTGCCCATCACCGCAGCCTCCCTTGCTGGTCAGAGGCAAGTGCTCCTGGATTGGATCATGGTTGGACCTTCTCCTACCATGATGGCTGAGGAGCAGTGAGAGGAGAGTCGTAGCTGGAGCCAGATATTTAAAACCTCGAGGCACAGACTAGCCGGTTTGGTGCACCATGCCCCATCCCGGGCAGAAGCAGACCCGACGGCCATCTCCCAATGTGGCGGAAATTAGTTGTGAGGTTGAGCTAACTGCTTGCAGTGACTGGTGCGGCTGCTATGGTAACGTGCACAGGTGATTGGAGCAATTAATAGATGAGGCTCCCATGTGGTCCAGTGTACCAATGGATGGGCAATGAGGGGAACCACCCGAAGGAGTCTGTGCCTTTGTGAGGCATAAGTGCTATAGGAGATGTGTGCACGTTACTGCATGCAGAAAAGGCCCACATTACAAATATGGGGGGGGACCTTTACACTAAACCACTTCTATTTCTACCTATATTACTTTACTCACTTCTGAAAAGACGTCAGCTTTCCGTTCGTTGATACTACTATGAAGTAAATGCACACTCTGGGCACAGACTGCAAATTGCCGAAGACAGCCAGTTCTGTAGTTAGTGTGACGCAAGATAAATGATACATTTGTTTGCTCTGCCAACACATGTCACCATCGCTCCAATTAACATATGTCGTTCTTGAGAGACCGAACCATTCTAAAAGACCAATCTCGCGTTGACCACTTCGCTAGAAGTAAGAACACGGGTGTCGTTCATTGCCATTTGCCAGGGTGTTCGCCAGACGAGTGGGCACACACGCGCCCCGAAAATAAAACTTTACCTTTTCACTTGAAAGTGACTCTCCTCATCATTGTGGTTCTCACATCTGCAGAGAACATTTGGGACCCTTCTAATAAATATTATAGTCACCCCGTTGCCATTCAATTATAAAATACTGCAGTTTATATGGTTTACTGTGCAAGCTTTCACCTTGACAAAGTGGCACTAAAACAGAAAAATGTTAGCGAAAGTCATCGGAGTCCATTGTCCTTGGGTTTCTTGGCTGTGTTAATGCAACATATATTAGTTCAAGTCAGTGTGGGGAAGGAACGCCGATGACGCCCATAATTTGCCTTCCTCTTTCCTGTGAAAAATGTTGTCATTTTTTCCGGCATGATATCTAGACCTAACTGAATAATTTGCAAACACCGGTTTGTTTAGGTTTACACAAATCTTCGGAACAAAGAAGTTTCTGTTTCTATATTTTGCACCGTGTTTGTTCTGGCTTATACAGAAGATGGCGATACACAATTAACGTTCATATTAATTTGGGATATATTACGGGAATATAAATTTGTCACAGGACTTAGTGGAACCATGGGGCCATATCATCCTAAAGAATTGGTCTGTTTCAGTATTCAGTACTCAACTGGAGCGTAATACTTAACATTTGAACTTTTATTACAGATAATAAAGGTGTATTGCTATGCTGGGAAGCAATATGGATGATAGCTTTAAAAAAAATATATGGTTCTATTTTCTCTTTGTAATGTGCATGAGAAGGTATGGTGTTAAAAATACAATAGTTGCAACTTAACCCTCACAAACATAGACTGCCCAACTATGTTACATTGCCTCTAAGCCTGATGTCCAACAAAAAGTATTTGCAAATTTAAATTGGCGCGCAATTTAATACTGTAAAGCACGTCTGCAAATTCTGCTTATGTGGGTAAAACCCAACGTTCTGACTTGAATAGGTTTGTGGATTTCGTGGGTTTGCCTACCTGCAAAAAGAATGTGAATAGCATACACAAATGTGTAACCTTGGGGATAATCATGGAAGTCTTCAAGATAGTTTTTAACTCTCCGACGGAGTAAGTGTATTTCAAAGTTGAAATGGAATAGGCAGACTCATTATTTAAAAAAAAAGGGGTGAAAGGAAGGGGTTTCTTAAAGGGCACACTTATTTTTCCAGTGCATAAATTAAAAGAAAATATTACTAGCTCAAAGGCATGATTATCTCACTTTATTTATTTGCTTAATTATTTATTTACTCAACTAATTAATATAATTTCCACAGAAAGCGTCGTACACAGCCCCTGGAATACAACTTAAACAATCAAATCACAGTTTGGTAAGAAATACAAATATGTAGAAAATTGAGATTGTGAATCGTTTACATGAAGATTGTGACTAACAATAAAATAAACATAGCATATACATATTTGCATTAAACGGTGGTAAGCGAGAGGTTTGCGAGAATTACTCTGTGAATAGGTTACTTTCGGCCTCAAGTTACTCTAGCTGTTTTTCTGAGAACAATTTTGAGTGCTCTTGAGCAAAGTTCAACCTAAGTTGTGGGAATAGGTTAATTCATCTAGCAATTTAGCCGACTAATGTGGCAGCACATGGGCTTTGGTGTAACAGGAAGGAGTATGTTTCTTCAAGTAATGTTGCGAGTTGGCATGTGACATGAAAGCCCATTTAAGGCTTTAAGTACAAGGGTGAGTAAAATGTCACAGAGCTGTTTTGTTCCTAACCACATACAACTGGTGTTGGCATTGAGAGGTTGAGGAGTACCTGTAGATTCTATTCAAGGTCCTGGTGGAAAAATCCAATCCCTTGTTTAAAGACAGAAGTCAGCAGAAGAGGAGGTCTAATGGTAGGCTGGTGAAATAATCTAGTTTATTAAAGACGAGTGGATAAAGTGGTGTTTTGTAGAGTGGACGATGATGTAAAGATTTACATTGTGGATTTTGAGTGTTTTGTGTCAAGTAGCCACAGCTGTGATCATTTTAAAGGTTCCCAGGTGCATGGTGGAGTTGAATTGGGCTCTCGGATTTTTCGTTTATGGTGATGGGTGTGTAGATGATTGTGTTCGTTTTTAACCATGAGTGAACATATAGCCATCAAACGATGAACAGCTGTGAAGCAGCCTGAGATTTTGTATGTTTGGAGTGCAGATGATATGACAGTGAAAGGAAGTGACTATAAATCCAAAGAACGAATTATTCAGAGGAAAATGGAGAGAGCATAAGCCTGAGCTATATAGGAGCTAATTTTGTACAGGGGTAATGGTGAAAGTGATGCGAGTATGAAGACTTAATGAGTGGTCAGAGTAGCAGCTGGGTAAACCCGTTTAGTGTCTCATCTGAAATATCTAACGTGGTAATGAAATTAGCAACTATAAATAGTTTGCAGATTCAGTGGATTAAAGAGCTAAAAAGCTGGACAGAAAGGGATTCCTCTGTTTGATAGCACTGAGGAGTTGAGTTCAGTGCGTAGTTTATAAAAAACATAAGTGCCAGCCCTCGCCAGGAGGCCACTGCAGCTTGCACTACCCATTGCCACTGCGACGCTTTCAATGACAGTACCTACACAACTACTAACCAACACACAGCTACAAGTATGACAACTCAGACTGTTCTAGGCCCCCAAAGTTATAAGAATGTTGTGGACGGCAGCTATTAGTTGTTTCAAAGTATATTGAATTAATAAAATAAAGTTGATCTGCTCATCTTTAAATTATACAAACTGTGCTGCCATGTGGCAGCTTTCGTAAGTCTCAGTGCTGGAAATTTAGTGCTGGTGCACAAGCACCAGAAACCACCTGCTTAAATTAAGCACTGATTTGGGTCAAACAATTTGAAACAAGACAGTCGAAGACCTCAAAGAACAATGCAAGTGAAAAGGGACTGTAGTCATCTGGCAATGAGGGGTCAGCTATCATTTTTTAAAATAAAGTTAGCTAGGCCATCATGGATTTCAGACATTGAAGGTAGGTTCCAGAGCTAACAGTCATTAAACTGTGATGTTCAGCAGTGTTAGAAATGGGGTTCTCAAGTTGGCAGAGGTAGGTACCTTTGTTAAAGTAGGTACCCTTCTTCTTAGTCGGTGTAAGGGGATACACTTCTAAAATAACCCCGGCTCACCCCCTTGGTAGCTTGGCACGAGCAGAGAGGCTTATCTCAGAGGTAATGTTTAAAGCATTTGTGCACACATACAGTAATACAGGGAAAACACTACAGATGAACACCACAGTAGTTTAGAAAAATAAGTAATCTTTATCTAAACCAAACAGACCAAAAAAATCCACAATACAGTAATCAAAATCTTCTTCTTAGAAGAAAAAAAAGGTCTGTCTATAGCAAACTATAGATGCACCACTTTTAACACATAAGTAACTTGGATGCGTCAAAATCATACATAAAAACAGCTGCAGGGAAGGTGTTGGGTCGGTTTCTTACGCAAAGGGAAGTTTATGTGTCAGTTTCTTACTCCAGGGGAGATGATGCATTGGTTCCTTACTGCCACGCAGGGAAGGTGATGGGTTGATTGTAAGAAAGTGCCCTCTTTCTACATGGTTGCCCCCACTTTTTGCTGAACTGCTAATGCACTTTGACTGAGTGTGACCTGGGCTCCTGCCAATCAGGTTCCCAGGGCCTATGGGGCATATTAGCGGAGGCAATATCGCTGCTTTAGTGGAACTTTTTCCAACTAAAGCGACGATATTTTTTTCGCTTTATCAGCAAGCTGTTGCTAACAGCAGTTAGCGACAGATTTTAGGCGATAGCGACTGGTTTGGGGTCCAATTTGCATGTCAGCGATATTTATCGCAAAAGACATGCAAAGTGGGCGTACCCAAACTGTTAGCGACTGAAAGCAGTCGCTAACACAGCTATCGCCTATTAGCAACGCAGGCTTAGCGATAAAAAAAGTCACGCAATCCCGATTATCGCTAGAATCTAACGCCTGCTAATAGGATGACTGGTTGTCAGGTTAAGTCCCCATTGACGTCAATGCATGAATATTGCTGGATTTCCAGCGATATTCACGCATCTTTGCGCTATCGCTGGATATTTTAGCGCAATGGAGAAAAACATTGCTAATAGCATGTTTTCTCCGCTAACATATCCAGCGAAAGGCATCGATAAAACAAAACACGCTAAGTGCATTTTGTGATAAATATCACAATTCCTTGCTAATATGCCCCTATGTTGCTTCCCTAAAACTGCAAAACCAAACCCAATTGGCACTCTCTGGCCACAGGTCAGTACCTGGTAAATGGTACCACAGGCACACAGGGCACTGTGACTAGGGAAGGCCTCTAAGAGCTGTACCTTTACACTCACACACTGCCTTTGCAAGCTGCGTGTTTTGGTGCAGAACAAAGTGAAGAGTCGACATGGCACACATATCTGTTTGCCATGCCTATAACCCACTGCCCTGGCATATATCAGCTGGGTGCACAATACCAGTGGTGAGGGTACAGTCAATTCTTAGGCATTGTAAGTACAATGCTGCCATTAAGAGTATATGGTGCTAAGAGTTTGTCATTACGAACTCCACAGTATCATAATGGCTGCACTGAAAAGTGAGAAGTTGGGTGTCAAACTTCTCAGCACATTAAACCCACACTGATGCCAATGTGGAATTTAATGGAAAATGCACACAGATGGCATCTTAGAGATTTCCCCTGAAAAACGACCTACCACTAGTGTCCAGGCCGAGTGGCAGCTTTCAGCCGCCACCACCACCAGACATATTTCTGGACCCCTGGGTTGAGAGCCTGCTGCTCCCGAGGGCCTGAAACAATGCAAATCCTGGGATGAGGTGCCAAGCCTCCTCCCCAGGATGGGCAGGGCCCATGAAGGGGAGATTTCAAAGGTTTGATGCCTTTGTGAGCTTCCCCGGGCCTATTGCTACTTCCAGCAAATTGTCCCCACCAGTTCTGACCCCCACTTTGGGCGAGAGAACCGGTGGGAAAACCAAATGAGGAAGGGAGGTGTGCCCACCTCTGTCAACCCCACCAATCAGATGGGGGAGGTGAGGTGAGGCACTACTCTCAGCCCCTGCCATCTTGCAGATAGGGGGACCCAGCCAGCCAGAGTGAGTCATATGCCCCCTCCTACTGGAGGGTGGCATAAAGGGGGTGTACCCACCCCAAGGAAGGGACCCATTGCTCCCAACCTTTTTACCTACCTGAAATACCTGCTGCTCTCGGGGCCTGAATCAATGCACATCCTGGGATGAGGTGCAAAGCCTCCTACCCCAGGATGGGCATGGTCCACTAAGGGGAAGCTTCAAAGGAGTGCTGCCTTTGTGAGCTTCTCCGGGCTTTTTGTTGCTCTCACCAACCTTTTTACCTACCTGTAAAGCCCCTAAATCTGTTATTTAGGGCACCCCTGAGCCTTGCCTTCAGTCAGGAGCAATCAGATTAGTGCTCTCTTAATTGTACGCAGGAGCAGTAGGCCGCAAGTTCCCAATTAACTCCTGAAACTCCCCCAGCTACACACAATATTAAGCATGTAAGCCGATTGAGTTCCACAGGGGAAAGGGGATGGACAGAGAAGAGACTGCCACACACGTCTGAATTCTCTTATGCTTCTTCTGACTTCTATCTTCTAATTCTCTTCTTCTCAGGCAGCTTGTGATTTTCGCTGCAAATAGAAACACAATGACTTCTCTATCTATCTTCCTTTTGTTCTAAATTATAAAGAAGTATTAACTCCCCCCTACCTGCCCTGTGTTTGGCCTATGCTTCTCTTCTTTTCTTTTCTTTTTTCTTTACTTCTTTTCTGTATGCTGAAACTGTAATGTATTCTCTTATTGATCTCATTTTCTTAATACATACTCAAAACTCAATTTGTTTCTCTTACAGGTTTCCTCACCTAATTATGTTCCAGCACTCACTTCTAATGGACTCTGTGATGGTAAGTATTAATTATAGTTGCTTCACCTGTAGCCTATATTTTATTCTGTATGTTCTTTATTTATTTTCCTTAGTCAGTGTTTATGCAAACTCTTAACACTTCAAAATAAATATGCTGCGTAGTCTATCCCTTCACTACTTGATACAGCTATCTATTGCCTAAGGCTTCCTCGATAAGCTGCCTACTGTAAAGGACTCGAATTTTAACTAAATATGCCTCATACTTCCTCAGACTCTAATGACTGCGAAGGACTTTTTGAGAAGCCTGAAATTCCCTCTGACTACTGACTATAATAAGGACTGGACTCTGAACTAATAATCTCCTTTAGAGTATTTCGAACATAAAATTATCTTGTCAGGTAATTATTGCTTGTGCTGTCTCTTGTAGCATTCTAAATGTGCCGTACTCAATGCGCATGCACCTCTAGAAGATACTACAGCTCTCACTACTACGCAGTCTTATTCCTCTTCATAACAAATAACATGCATGCTCAATACCTGGAACGGCCTTACTTGGATTTTGCCGTTGTTCTCTCGTAAATCACTGTACTCCGGAAAACCCTGAAGGTTTGTAGCGCGACACATGAATTTCCCTAACACTGCGCGGTGCTCGTTTCTGAACGTCTTGATCTCGTCGTTACTCAGGTGAAGTGTGCCACACTACGGGCACCTCACCTGTTCCTTGATGATTAGGAGCGGAGGCAAGAACTCTAACCTGCCGTCCCAATACATTACTTCTGGCCGCCATTTTGACAGTAGATTGAGAAGGCCTCTGAAAAGCCCTGAATGTTCTCTGGTGCCTTCGGATCAAACCAATGGTGAGTACATTGAGAGACTGACCTTTAGAATTTCGAGATTTTGCGACCGTGACACCTCCTCAGACAAGAAACTAGAAGAAGAAAAGAAGAAGAAGGACCGAACAGCCTTGCCGAACCTAAGAAGAGAAGGACGCCCACTGACTTGGCCCCAGTCCTTCGGCCTGTCCTCACCTCGAACCTGCAGAAGTGAAACTCCAGTGTCTCCTGCAGCCAGCAGCCTCAAGAACCCCAAGGACCTGCCTTCCTTCAAAAGAAAAGACTCTGTATCCCATAAACACCGGATTTGTTAACCAACAGACTCCAGCTCTGGCAAGATCTGCAAGTCTGCACCACTCTTCACCTGACACCCATGGCCCGAGTTTGATATTCCAGCCCCACAAGGAGGTCCCCCCAGCGATCCTGACCCAAGATCCAGTGATCCCTGACCTGTCTCTATCCTCCAGCTGATTCCTGCAGCCTCAATCTGGAAGGTCCCACCAACCGCAACCAGGAGCTGGTAAGAAGATCCGAGCCTAAAAGGCACCCCGGCACCCGACAAACCAAGGCCTTGGGTGGCACAACCAACGGTGCCTTATCAACCACCAGCATCCCAACTTACCTCTACAAGTGGTGATCGCACCCAAAAGACCTTCGTCCCTGAGCCTGCAGTGTGTCTGCAAACCGGAGACTCCCCATTTATAGCTATCCGGTGCCCGATGCAAAAACAGCTCTCTGCACCCGGGGGCAGAGAGCCGGGCCCTAGTGCTGCTGAGGGTGCACCTTTTGTGCTAGGTTGAACCCCCATTAGCCCTGAGCTTAAGTCCAAGAGCTTTGCTCCCACAACCTTGTGGCCTGCTCTTCAGCAGCCACTAACTGGAGGCCCCCTATCCCCCATTGGATGACATTGGGCCTCAGCACTCTGCACCCGGGTGCCCTAGTGACGCTAAGGGTGTAACAAGTGTGCATCCTTGACCCTGGGGAACCCGGTGTCTTCCCCCAGAATACCAACTCCCACAACTGAATAGTTACAAAACCAATAACCCTTTTCCTCCATAGAATAACATTGACTGTTCTTCTGTAAAAAGTTTCTAAATGTGGAATTGGAAAACCTATAAAAGTCTCTAAAACTGTAACAAAATAACCAAAATGCTGTTTCAAGGAAATGTCCCAGTGCAGTATCCAGGTATACTGCACTGTGTAAAAAAAGTAACCTGTAAGGAATCTACTTGTCATTCTACTAAAAGGCCAAGACAAAGTATATGTACAATATTTCAAAACATTGCATTACTAGTAGTTCTGCTGTAATCAAACTAAAGTATATATACAGCTGCAATCCAAACTGTT
This sequence comes from Lissotriton helveticus, assembly GCF_964261635.1. Lineage (NCBI taxonomy): Eukaryota > Metazoa > Chordata > Amphibia > Caudata > Salamandridae > Lissotriton > Lissotriton helveticus. Next base: position 812,480,255 of record NC_136065.1, read on the forward strand.
CACAAACTGTATTATTACTGCAAAGTATGTATCACTTACCTGTGCCAGGCTTGCTTGGTTCTAGGAAATAAAATAACTAAAAGAATATTTTTATACAAAACCAATTAGTCTGAAGGGTGCTGTCGAACCGCGGATGCTATCTCTCATTTCTGGCTACCATGACATATATTGTTCACATAAGACACAGCCTGAATATGACAGAACACAAAGAATTGTAATCCTATGTTACTGATATATGAGTAACTATTTCATATTTGAACTAGTACAGACAACTTACTAAGCCCTGAAGAAGTCTCGTTTTCGAGATGAAACGCGTTGGCTAAAAGAGAAATTACGTGTATATTTGGATTTTATTGTTTGGATCGACCAATAAAGAATTCAATATGATCACCACTAAAGTCCGGACCTGTTCATTACGAAACTTCTCTTGGGATTTACTCAACATAAAAAAAATTATTATGATATTTTCTTGATGGGTGCTGATTCCATATGTAATTAGTCTGAAGTTCAGTCTTTGAGTGTGTGATATGATTTGCTAATTTAGTATGTACATCAAATGCTTAATACTATCCTTTTATAAAGCCTTACTACTGGTCCACACTAACACAAATAGAGAGTAAGATGTTATCTACTTTTATCTCTGCCTACCTTTGGGGTTCCAATGGATTCTGTGCACACTATACCTCACTTTGTTATAGAATATACAGATCCAGCTTCCTACATTAGTGGATCAGCTGTGGGATATACAACTTTGCATTTGTTGGACTAACTTAGTTACCACGAAATCACACAACAGAACTCCTAAATTGCCATAAGAATTCTGATTTTTGAATTGAGACATTTTTCCAAATTACTAAAAGTCTTGTTAGGGCCTTGGTTAAGTCCCTTTAGAATTTAAGAAAAAAAAAAAGTATAAGGGATAAGAGGGTTAGAAGTTTTTTTTACTATGTCTCTTAACATGAACTCAGTTGTTAGTGAAGATAACCACAATGACTTAGAGGACCAGGTTGAAGAGCTTGACCTCACCACTTACCTTCACTTGTCTTTCAGGGAAGTAAGGTCCCTATGCAACATAACTATGGTGTCCCATCCCACCAAACAAAAGCTCTGAGAACTGTTGGCTGGGTATGCTAAGAACCATCCCTCTGAGAATGGTGAAGACCTCTCAAATGAGAAAGAAGATGGAGTGGATGAGGATACCTACCACCCCCCATCATAGGGGGGATAGGGCCCCAGTGGCCCTGAATCCAAGAATAAACTTACCAGTACCTAGAGCCCACCCAGGTGGATCAGATACTACTGAGGACATTGAGGACAGCCTCACTGAAGAGGACAACATGCTAGCAAGGTTGACAAAAAGATTGGACCTAGAGACAAGACTCCTTGCTCTAGAGACAGAGAGCAGAGATGGGCCTAGCACCCATCAATGGTGGCAGCAATTTATCTAATAAGGATAAAGAGCAATCTTATGATCCTAAAATCCCCAAAGGGATTATTCCTAAAGAGAGTGATGATATCACAAAATGGTTCACAACCTTTGAGAGGGCTTGTGAAAAGAGAAAAGTGAAGAAGTCACACTGGGATTACTCCTTTAGTAGCTGTTCTCTGGTAACTGTAGATGCAGACTCTTGACCCTTTCAGGGGCAGATGCTGGGTCTCATGACCTCATGAAGAGAAGATTGATTGAGGGATTTGGTCTCACAACTGAGGAATACAGAATTAGAGTCAGGGGGCTCACAAAACCAAAAACTAGTCCTGGAATGACTTTGTTCATTACTAAGTTAAGACACTGGATGGCTGGTTAACTGGGCACAATGTGCATGATTTCAATGGACTTTACAATTCATTTATGAAAGAACATATTTGAAGTAATTGCACTAATGAAAAGTTACATCAGCATATGGTAGACCTAGGCCTAATTTCTCCCCAAGAATTGGGAACAAAGGCAGACCATTGGGTCAAGACATGGGTGACTAACACAACCACTGGGGGTGACCAAAAGAAAGAAGAAAGGTAGTGAGAATCCCCAAGATAAAAGGCCTGAGTCTTTAAAAGGGTCCCAAAAATCTGCACAGGGGGGTGGGTCTCAAAACTCTTCCCAGTCCAATAATATGTACAAGGGAAACAACTGATTCTGCAAAGACCTGGTGTAACACCTCCTGGTGGAGCCAGTCTATAGATGGGATCAGCAATATGCCAAGAGCAAATCAGGTTGAACACTGAATCAGTTCAGTCATAGAAGGGGAAGCTGAGTTTGCCACTTAAGCTGTGTGGCCACCCAACTTAAAGAAACATTTGCAATACACCTGGATTAATGAAACTAGGATAGAAGCCCCGTGGGATACAGGGGCCAGTGTCACTATGGCGAGAGATACACTGGTTTCCCCAAAGCAATACTTGATTGGGAGAACGTACCCAGTCACCAATGCTGACAGTGTTACCACTAACCATGCAGACTATAGTGACATTAGACTGGGGGATGTACTGGACTGAAACAGTTAGTGGTCTCTCCAAAGCTTCCAGCTGCATGTCTGCTTGGTAATGACCTGGAAACCTCAGCATGGGGTGAGGTAGAATTGAAAACCCATGCAGCAATGCTGGATCTCACTGAGATGGTGTGTTGAAAAACAGGAGCACAAAGCAGAAAACAGGGTCAAAGGTAAATGTTAAAGCCTGAAAGTATGGCCCAACCTTTGAAGAGTAAAGGGAAGAAGACTGGGAAACCAGCTTCTGTACAGCCAGAGGATCAGGACCCCTCACCTCAGGGAGAGACCTTGGGCACCCCAGAGGGAACAGAGCCCATGGAGCTTGACCCTAACCAGGTTGAACTCTTAGGCCCAGGGGGAATCCCTAGGGAAGAGCTGTGCCTTGGACAGAAGGATTGTCCAACTCTTGAAAGCCTTATACAGTAATCTGCTACCCTGGAAAATGGAGATGTCAGTTGTACCCAGAGAGTTTATTGGGAGGAGGGACTACTGTATACTGAGGCCAAAACCTCCCACCCTGGAGCCACTAAGAGAGTGGTAGTACCTCAGAAATAAAGGGAGTTATCACTAACTTTAGCTCATGATATCCCCTAGCCGAACATCTGGGCTAAACCAAAACCCGGGAAAGACTAGTTAGCCACTTTTACTGGGTCAGATGTCCCAAAAAGTAAAGGAGTTTGTCAGCTCCTGTGTCACCTGTCAAGCCAGTGGCAAAACAGGTGATCACCCAAGGTCCTCTTGATACCACTACCTGTGGTTCCCTTTGAGATGGTAGGTGTGGCCATAGTGGGTCCACCTGAATCTCCCACAACATTCGGAAACAAATTTATACTAACGGTTGTAGGTCATGGAACTAGGTATCCTGAGGCAATTCCCCCTAGGACGGCTACAGCTCATGCAGTAGCCAAAGCCTTCATTGGTGTCTTCACCAGGGTAGGGTTTCTGAAGGAAGTGGTTTCAGACAGAAGTTCCAACTTCATGCCTGCTAACCTAAAAGACATGAGGAAAGAGTGTGGAGTACAGCACAAGACATTGAAAGGCATGATTATGAGTGCTCCCTGAAAAACTCAAAAAGAGATGGGATGCCCCATTAACATGCTTGCTTTTCAACTATAGAGAGATGCCTCAGGAGGGGGTAAGAGTTTTCCCCTTTGAACTACTGTTAGGGCATCCTGATAGGAGACCATTCTGTCTTGTAAAAGAGGTTTGGGAGAAGCTTCTCCAAAATCCCAAACAAGACATTGTAGACTATATACTAGGCCTAAGGTCCAGAATGACTGAGTACATGGAAAAGGCGTCTAAGAATCTTGAGGCCAGGCAGGAGCTTCAGAAGCAGTGGTATGACCAAAAAGCTGCACTGGTAGAATTTTACCCATAGAAAAAGGTGTGGGCTTTGGAGCCAGTGGCAACAAGGGCTCTCCAGTACAGATGGAGTGGCCCTTACTCCATCCTAGAGAAGAAAAGTGAGGTCACCTACTTGGTGGACCTGGGAAAAGCAGGACACCCAAAAGGGTGATCCATGTGAATCGCCTTATGCTTTTACATGATAGGGCTAACATCACCATGCTAATGGTGACTAATGAGGATCAGGAGACAGCCACAAAGATGGGTCAGTAGATTGAGTTGCCATTTCAGACAACCTCACTGTCTAACAGTAGACTGATTGCAAGCAAGTCTTGCAGCAGCATGCTAAGCTCTTTTCCTTGACGCCTGGTTAGACAAACTGATATACCCATGATGTGGACACTGTTGACAGTTCACCTGTCAAAATCTATTGACAGTTTAATCACGTAAAGGAAAGCATCAGAGCCAAAGTCAGCAAGATGCTGGAGTTAGGGGTTATTGAACCCTCTGATAGTCCCTGGGGCCTGCCCAGTGGCCAAACCTCATCCACAGGGTGAAAAGAGAGAATTGAGGTTCTGTGTGGGCTATAGAGGGCTCAGCTCTGTCACCAAGACAGATGCTCACCCTATCCCAAGAGCAGATGAGTTGATAGACAAATTGGGTGCAGCCAAATTTCTAAGTATCTTTGAATTAACTACTGGCATATTGGCATAGCACCAGAACCAAAAAAAGACTGAATTCTCCACAACTGATGGGTCTTATCAGTTTACTTATATGTCCTTTGGTTTAAAGAATGCCCCTGCCAACTTCCAAAGGTTGGTGAATCAAAGTCCTTGCTAGATTGGAATCTTTTAGTGCAGCTTATCTAGATAAAATTGTCGTCTTAGTTCCACCTGGAAGGTTTTAAAAGCCCTGCAAACTGCAGGCCTAACTATCAAGGCATCCAAATTCCAGAAAGGGCAGGAAACTGTGGTATACTTGGGCCACCTTGTTGGCCAAGTGCAACTCTTACAGCCCAAGATCTAGACCATCCTGGACTGGGCAGCTCTAACCACCCAGACCCAAGTTAGGGCATTCCTTGGATTGACTGGGTATTACAGGAGGTTTGTGAAGGGATATGGGTCCATTATGACTCCCCTCACAGAACTCACCTCCAAGAACATTCCATATTCTCAGTATCGGGAAAAGAGACTCTAAGGAGAGAAGAAGTCTTGAAAATGCCCTCATCTAGCTGCATTAGTTTGTCTACCTCTTCCTGCACCATAATTGCGACATTGGTATCATGTACCAATATTTTCCTCCTAGGATTGAGCAGGGTGGTGCAATAAGAGCAACAGTACGGGAGGCACTGAGTAAGGGCACAGCAAAGCACCAACACCATATCAGGTAAATCACCTTTTCAAGAATCCAACCCCAGCCACCATAAAGAGCCCAACTCCAATTTCCACTTTCCATTCCCTTGAAATTCTCTAAGATATCTAATATGTGTTTAGTAATCTTCTTTTCCATAGTTTTAATCCCAACTACACACTGGTCTCCCACTACCACTCATACACCCCCATTCTTGGCTAGAATAAAATTCACAGTGTATCTAGTATGTTCAGAATATATTTGCATACTCTCCAACTGAGTAGTGATGTTGCGTAGAGCAGCCACGGTAGTGGTAAATCAAGTTTGCAAGTTGCAACCAAAATATTCTTGAGCTTTCTCACCTCGAGCCTTGGAGGTACCACTCAAAGTGAAAATGGACGTGAGGATGTATCCAAATGTGATTCCATTACTATAATTATTTACCTCTATATTGGTCACTCCCTCACACAATTCTTTGGTCAAGGTCCTTTTAATCCAATGGACATTAGGCTTAGCGTATTTACTGGGCACGAAAAACAAATTCTGCAGCACACTTATGGGGAAAGTAAAGTTAAGGCGATGTCTCAATGGACATGAGGTGCAAAGTTCAAAGGCGAAGAAGTTGTCCACCAAATTCAAGAATCTTCTTTTATTGTTCGTACATGAGCCAGCCGACACGTGTTTCGTCGCAAGAAACCACACTGTTTCTGCGACTCATCAGGGCTGGGGAGGATACAAAATAACGGATGGAGTATACAAAGTTTACAGCATGAAACAACTTGTAATGGTGACTGTATATGGTGTGGAGTTGTGATGTGAGCGATAGAAGTGAAAAGTTTAATATACACATTTCAGTGTGGATGCACAAATTACCACCTGATCACCGGATGAGAGTAAGCGAGTACAGTGTAGAAGAATAGGTGGAACGTTGGTGCCTACAAAAGTGATGTCTAGCACAGTTCTATATGTTACATCTGCCAGCGTAGCTAACAGCGACGCACCAAGAAGAAAAAGGGTGAGTAAGGTACCATAAATGAGGAAGTGAGTGGGGTTTCAGCTAACAAATAGAGAACAGGGTGTGCATCCTACCTGTAGGGGAGAAGTGTGAGAACAGCAGGTCTGTAATCAGGAAGGAAAAATATGTGGGGGGGGGGGAAAAAAAGAAAAAAATATAAAAATTTCGTCACAGGGTGTTCTGACGTAGATCAGAGTTGTGATCAAATTACGCAAGAACGGGTGTCCCGGGCAGGGGCACATACAAAGCAAGGAAAAAGACTGGAGAGAATTCTCACCGCGGTGCCGGTGATAATTCCGACCCGGCTCCGCTCGAGACCGGGTGATGTTGAAAACACGGGTTGCGTAAAATGGAACGTTGTTTCTCGCGCAGTGCTGTGATGGCCCTGTGGACAGGTGAAAAGGTCTCATAAGTAGTAGACCCAAGTGAGTATCACAGAGTGAGCACCTTACTAAAAAGTGTCCCAGAAAAACTGGGTATTTAGCTCACCTTAGTAGGAAGACCTGGTTTCTCGAAGTGTACGTATTAAGGCTGAACAGGACCTCCGTGTCTTCAGAGTATTAAGGCAAGGGGCCTTATAGGACAGTAAGTCCCTGTAGGGATCCAAATTCGTCAGAAAGGGGAACAATCCACAAAGAAGCCGGAATGGAGGAATCCACGTTGAAAGAGGGACAAAAAAGATAGAGAAATTCACATGAAGATCCTTTTATCAGGAACTCCCTAGGGCACTAGTAACAAGAGATAAATCAATTTTTTCCTCAAACTCTGATATAGTTGTCACTCTGAAAGACGGTCGGTTGCCAGTAGTGGAACCGATGTAACAAAGCCAACAAAATAATATAGAACACGCCCAAAATTGAGTCTAATGGACGCAGGCTAATGTTAGTGTCTGAAGCACTGTTAGACACTATCACAGAAAAGCGCCACCGAGGCTCACGTTGATAACGCGAGTTCGCTTACACGGAGGCGTCCGTGTCCCTCTTTAAGAAGCAAGACCCATTTGCCCATAAGGGGAGGCGGCTATGCTCTGCATTCTGAAGTAGAGAAAGCGTTTCTGGTAGGTTTAGAAAGTGGACAAGAAACCCTGAATGTAGCAGTAAAGGAGCAATTGCTCCAAAAACGCAACTCACCCGTAGTGCGGGGATGCTTCTGGCGTGACTTCTCCGAGTCTGTGTTTCTGTTCCGGGTGCGGTCACGTGTCCCCGCACCCGGAAGTGAATTTATAGCCTTCTGCCTACCAGGTCCCGGATGTTGGTAAATAGAGCGCCGGCTCCGTTAAACCAAAAATGATTCTTGCGCGTACCTAATATAACCCAAAACCGATCTGGTAGCGAGAAAGAGATCAGGAGTATCTGATCAGGAATTCGTGTGGATAAAATAATAATTGATTATGAAAACTATCTTGAGGAAAGAAAAAGAAAACAAAAGGGGTGCATATTTTAACGCATGCAAAGTGTTCAAAGAGACAAGTTCAAAACCGTGACTATTATTGAAACAGTCTAAAGAAAATTCACATATCGCAGCAGAGCAGGTAATCAAAAATCATTCAATCTGATGGTGCTGGATGACATCCACATGACATTATATATGGAGGGTGCACCATCATGGGGCAAAATCACACAATACACATTGTGATTATACTAGATAGAATTTTCGTGACATATATTTACAGAATGCATTAGTAATAGATTCACATACTACGTGATTCACATTCCTCCTCCTTTGTGTAAAGTCTTTTCTGAGTGTAGTGTGGAGCGGAAAGTTTGAGGGAGCATCCCCTCAACAATAATACAAGAATAACTGGGCCCTCATGTAGGTCTCAAAGGGAGTGTAGGGATTAGTTAAGACATTAGGTTGATACGTCTAGTCACAGCTCACCTACGGTGAGATGATTTGCTGGAGTCGTATACCTGAAAAGGTTAAGTGAGAAAATGCCTGATTCAAGGGGATATAGTCTCATAAGAGATAAGTTACTTCTAATCACCCAAGAAGTATTGCATCTCGTGATCAAAATTTAATCCGTGGTCGACGCTCCGTAAGCGGAGAATCCACGTGGCTTCTAAGCGTCTAAGTCTGAGTTCCCGGTTACCACCCCTTACTCCTAGAGGTACAGTGTCTATCCCATAGAAGGATACCGTTTTGTCAAGGTTCTGGTCCGAGCATGCAGCCGCATGCAAGGCCACGGGATATCTCGGATCTTGTTTCTGAATAGCCCTAATGTGCTCTGCTATTCTGTCTTTAAGAGGACGGATGGTACTGCCCACATACATTTTCTTGCAAGCACATTCAATAATGTAAACTACAAAACGTGTAGTGCAGTTAATGTTCGTTCTGATGTTGAATTTGGTTCCTTTTGTGTCGTAAAATTCTTTAGTCTTGTGTTTTGCCCAACGGCACATGGAACAAAATCCACATTTGTAAAATCCAGTGTTTTGTACTGTGAGCCAAATATTAGTTGTTGAGTCTCTTGGGATGGTGGGACTAAGTCTGTTACGTAGCGTTCTTCCCCTTCTGTATGTGATCAGAGGGTATTCGCCTATGTATTCCTGAATGCTCTTATCACTTTTTAGAATACCCCAATGTCTGACTAGACTTCTGCGCAGTGATTTGTTTTGACTGGTATAGTCTGTGATCAAACGGATCTTGGATGTGTCAGATACTTTATCAGTCCGTTTTGTCATTAATGTATCCCCTCTTTTGATGTTTTTCACACGAGTGGTTGCCTTTTGTAGTAGCTCATCAGTGTACCCTCTTCTTTGGAAGCGGGTGGTCATTTCCCTTAGATTGAGCATAAAGTCTTTGTCATCACTGCAATTTCTGCGTGCTCTTAGAAATTCACCATAAGGAATGGTGTTGATTTGGTGTGGTGGATGGGCGCTGTCTGCACGTAGGGTTGAATTACAGGCCGTGCTTTTTCTGAAAAGTCTGCTATTAATTCTGTCGTTAGAAATGTAAATCTCAAGGTCCAGAAATTCTACTCTGTCTTGACTAGACACAATAGTAAAGCTCATATCCCACGTGTTGTGATTCAAGTAAGCATGGAAGTCATTCAAATGTTCTTGTGTGCCTGACCAGATTAAAAAGCAGTCATCGATGTATCTTCCCCAAAATACTATTGAGTCTACAAAAGACACACCCTTAGGTCCCCAAATCAGGTCCTTTTCCAATGCCCCCATGAAGAGATTGGCAAAGGAAGGGGAAAACTTAGAACCCATGGCCACACCTCTTGTCTGTTTGTACCATGAGTTGTTGAACATAAAGACATTGTTCTTAAGGATGAGTTCCATCATTGCAATCAACATGTTTGTGTGTTGCCACATGGTAGCCGGTCGATTGTGTAGGACCTTGGTGATTGTCTCCAACCCTAATTCTGGTTTGATGCTTGTGTATAGTGACACCACATCCATGGTGACTAGAATGTTACCTTGTTGCCACTGTAGATCAGAAAGAAGGCTCAGAATGTGTTTTGTGTCCTGAATATATGAGGGAAGATTACGTACTAAGGGTCCTAAAAATAGGTCGACATATTCTGATAGTTTTTCAGTAGGGCCCCCTATGCCAGAGATGATAGGTCTGCCAGGGGGGAAAGGGAGGTTTTTGTGAACTTTGGGCAGTGTGTAAAGCCATGGGTACGAGGGTTTAAAAACTTTTAGATAAAGGTATTCGTCCTCATTTAGAAGACCCTCCTCCTTCCATTTTAGTAAAGCTTTGTTAATCAAGGTAGTAAGGGAGGCAATCGGGTTGTGGTTCAGAGGTTCATAGCATGAGATATCCTGTAACTGGCTAAGAATTTCATCATTGTAATCTTTTTTGTTCATAACCACTATATTTCCGCCCTTGTCAGCTTCTCTAATGACGATGTCATGATCTTGGATTAGAGTGTTAAGGGCTGCCCGCTCCTCTAGTGTTAAATTGTCTTTGTATCTAAATGTATGTCGATCTTTGAAATTGTCCATTCTGTCAATATCTTCCAAAACCCTTTTGTGGAAGTTGTCAATTGTATTCCCACCCGGTAAAGTGGGGATCCACTTAGATTTAGACTTGAGCCCACTAACAATGCTGAAATCAGACTCAATGTTGAGTTCCTCTAGTAGTTTTTCGGTGTCATAAGGAGAGTCTTCATGGTCAGTTAAAGAGAGAAGAAGTTGGGTAGTGTGAATGTCATTTATAGTAAGTACACCTGGTTCAAACTCAGTTGGAATGTTTGTAGTTGTTTTATTGGCAGTAACACGATTAGAGAAATGTTTTTTAAGCTTTAGGTTGCGTACAAATTTAAACACATCGATTTTCAATTTACAAACATCAGTGTTAGTGTAAGGGTTAAAGTTAAGGCCCTTGCTAAGTAGGGAAATCATAGTAGGGGATAGTACTCTCGTAGACAAGTTGATTACTTGGACTTCTCCCTGGTCTTTGTCTATTGTTTCCGGTTGTTCCCAGATCGGAGTTTCTTTCTGTAGTCTTCTACGTTTCCCCCTCCTACCCCTCCGGGATTTGGATCTAATATGCGGTTGCCTCTTCTGATTCGTTGTATCTCGCATAAAAAAGGGGTAGTTTCACTATCTGTGCGGGTGGCATCGTCCTCACTGACGCTGACTACGCTGAGAGATGTGGTGCTCGAAGAAGCTGAGCTGGCATCGGTTTCATGGGTTAAGTCTCTTCTTTTCTGAGTTTTGTTCTTGATCATGAAGTCATACTTTCTATCATAAGTAAATATTCTGCCGTCGGTGTAATCGGCCTCGTCTCTTTTTAACTGTCTCGCTTTGCGGCTTTTGATCTCATTCTGGTGTTTCAATAGGATTTCATCTAACTTGTTATAGTTTTTAACTGTAGATTCAGGACGATTAAGATCTTTAATTTCTTGTTCTAGAGTGGCAATTTCGGCTTGTAATTTTGCTACTTTTCGGTCAGAACTCTCGATGAGAATGTCCATGAGGGTGTGAGAGTTGTTGGTGAGAGCCTCTTCCCATTTCCCTAGAAGATCGCTGTCAAGATCGTCATAGGTGGGGAAGATCTGTGCCCTTAAACCCCTTGGTACGCGTCTGAGTCTAGCGTATTGTTTAAGGGTTGTGCCATCCCACCATTTGGAATTTTCTTGTTTTTTCAGTCTTTCTAATCTAATAAATTTTTCTCTAAGACCCTCCTCCTTGGTGACACTGGGAGTGCCACTGGTGGTTGCTCTATAGGTGGACATGCCCTTGGCAAGATTTTCGAAAAGTTCTTCAGCAACTTTATCTCGATTCATATTGTGGATGAGTGACTCTCCTCAAAAAAGTGATGTGCGGCGGCAGCCCACCTCACCAAATTAGTTAAAAAGAGAAAAGCAGGGTTTCAGGTGTGAGGCACTAATGGGCGCACTGCTAAGATGGCGCACAGTTGGTTGTATGTAGGCAAAAAGGTGCATGCAGAGGAGAGGAAAAGCCCTGTAACCCCTCACGATGTGTTATTGGGACACACCAAGTACAAGAAAAACAAATTCTGCAGCACACTTATGGGGAAAGTAAAGTTAAGGCGATGTCTCAATGGACATGAGGTGCAAAGTTCAAAGGCGAAGAAGTTGTCCACCAAATTCAAGAATCTTCTTTTATTGTTCGTACATGAGCCAGCCGACACGTGTTTCGTCGCAAGAAACCACACTGTTTCTGCGACTCATCAGGGCTGGGGAGGATACAAAATAACGGATGGAGTATACAAAGTTTACAGCATGAAACAACTTGTAATGGTGACTGTATATGGTGTGGAGTTGTGATGTGAGCGATAGAAGTGAAAAGTTTAATATACACATTTCAGTGTGGATGCACAAATTACCACCTGATCACCGGATGAGAGTAAGCGAGTACAGTGTAGAAGAATAGGTGGAACGTTGGTGCCTACAAAAGTGATGTCTAGCACAGTTCTATATGTTACATCTGCCAGCGTAGCTAACAGCGACGCACCAAGAAGAAAAAGGGTGAGTAAGGTACCATAAATGAGGAAGTGAGTGGGGTTTCAGCTAACAAATAGAGAACAGGGTGTGCATCCTACCTGTAGGGGAGAAGTGTGAGAACAGCAGGTCTGTAATCAGGAAGGAAAAATATGTGGGGGGGGGGGAAAAAAAGAAAAAAATATAAAAATTTCGTCACAGGGTGTTCTGACGTAGATCAGAGTTGTGATCAAATTACGCAAGAACGGGTGTCCCGGGCAGGGGCACATACAAAGCAAGGAAAAAGACTGGAGAGAATTCTCACCGCGGTGCCGGTGATAATTCCGACCCGGCTCCGCTCGAGACCGGGTGATGTTGAAAACACGGGTTGCGTAAAATGGAACGTTGTTTCTCGCGCAGTGCTGTGATGGCCCTGTGGACAGGTGAAAAGGTCTCATAAGTAGTAGATCCAAGTGAGTATCACAGAGTGAGCACCTTACTAAAAAGTGTCCCAGAAAAACTGGGTATTTAGCTCACCTTAGTAGGAAGACCTGGTTTCTCGAAGTGTACGTATTAAGGCTGAACAGGACCTCCGTGTCTTCAGAGTATTAAGGCAAGGGGCCTTATAGGACAGTAAGTCCCTGTAGGGATCCAAATTCGTCAGAAAGGGGAACAATCCACAAAGAAGCCGGAATGGAGGAATCCACGTTGAAAGAGGGACAAAAAAGATAGAGAAATTCACATGAAGATCCTTTTATCAGGAACTCCCTAGGGCACTAGTAACAAGAGATAAATCAATTTTTTCCTCAAACTCTGATATAGTTGTCACTCTGAAAGACGGTCGGTTGCCAGTAGTGGAACCGATGTAACAAAGCCAACAAAATAATATAGAACACGCCCAAAATTGAGTCTAATGGACGCAGGCTAATGTTAGTGTCTGAAGCACTGTTAGACACTATCACAGAAAAGCGCCACCGAGGCTCACGTTGATAACGCGAGTTCGCTTACACGGAGGCGTCCGTGTCCCTCTTTAAGAAGCAAGACCCATTTGCCCATAAGGGGAGGCGGCTATGCTCTGCATTCTGAAGTAGAGAAAGCGTTTCTGGTAGGTTTAGAAAGTGGACAAGAAACCCTGAATGTAGCAGTAAAGGAGCAATTGCTCCAAAAACGCAACTCACCCGTAGTGCGGGGATGCTTCTGGCGTGACTTCTCCGAGTCTGTGTTTCTGTTCCGGGTGCGGTCACGTGTCCCCGCACCCGGAAGTGAATTTATAGCCTTCTGCCTACCAGGTCCCGGATGTTGGTAAATAGAGCGCCGGCTCCGTTAAACCAAAAATGATTCTTGCGCGTACCTAATATAACCCAAAACCGATCTGGTAGCGAGAAAGAGATCAGGAGTATCTGATCAGGAATTCGTGTGGATAAAATAATAATTGATTATGAAAACTATCTTGAGGAAAGAAAAAGAAAACAAAAGGGGTGCATATTTTAACGCATGCAAAGTGTTCAAAGAGACAAGTTCAAAACCGTGACTATTATTGAAACAGTCTAAAGAAAATTCACATATCGCAGCAGAGCAGGTAATCAAAAATCATTCAATCTGATGGTGCTGGATGACATCCACATGACATTATATATGGAGGGTGCACCATCATGGGGCAAAATCACACAATAAACATTGTGATTATACTAGATAGAATTTTCGTGACATATATTTACAGAATGCATTAGTAATAGATTCACATACTACGTGATTCACATTCCTCCTCCTTTGTGTAAAGTCTTTTCTGAGTGTAGTGTGGAGCGGAAAGTTTGAGGGAGCATCCCCTCAACAATAATACAAGAATAACTGGGCCCTCATGTAGGTCTCAAAGGGAGTGTAGGGATTAGTTAAGACATTAGGTTGATACGTCTAGTCACAGCTCACCTACGGTGAGATGATTTGCTGGAGTCGTATACCTGAAAAGGTTAAGTGAGAAAATGCCTGATTCAAGGGGATATAGTCTCATAAGAGATAAGTTACTTCTAATCACCCAAGAAGTATTGCATCTCGTGATCAAAATTTAATCCGTGGTCGACGCTCCGTAAGCGGAGAATCCACGTGGCTTCTAAGCGTCTAAGTCTGAGTTCCCGGTTACCACCCCTTACTCCTAGAGGTACAGTGTCTATCCCATAGAAGGATACCGTTTTGTCAAGGTTCTGGTCCGAGCATGCAGCCGCATGCAAGGCCACGGGATATCTCGGATCTTGTTTCTGAATAGCCCTAATGTGCTCTGCTATTCTGTCTTTAAGAGGACGGATGGTACTGCCCACATACATTTTCTTGCAAGCACATTCAATAATGTAAACTACAAAACGTGTAGTGCAGTTAATGTTCGTTCTGATGTTGAATTTGGTTCCTTTTGTGTCGTAAAATTCTTTAGTCTTGTGTTTTGCCCAACGGCACATGGAACAAAATCCACATTTGTAAAATCCAGTGTTTTGTACTGTGAGCCAAATATTAGTTGTTGAGTCTCTTGGGATGGTGGGACTAAGTCTGTTACGTAGCGTTCTTCCCCTTCTGTATGTGATCAGAGGGTATTCGCCTATGTATTCCTGAATGCTCTTATCACTTTTTAGAATACCCCAATGTCTGACTAGACTTCTGCGCAGTGATTTGTTTTGACTGGTATAGTCTGTGATCAAACGGATCTTGGATGTGTCAGATACTTTATCAGTCCGTTTTGTCATTAATGTATCCCCTCTTTTGATGTTTTTCACACGAGTGGTTGCCTTTTGTAGTAGCTCATCAGTGTACCCTCTTCTTTGGAAGCGGGTGGTCATTTCCCTTAGATTGAGCATAAAGTCTTTGTCATCACTGCAATTTCTGCGTGCTCTTAGAAATTCACCATAAGGAATGGTGTTGATTTGGTGTGGTGGATGGGCGCTGTCTGCACGTAGGGTTGAATTACAGGCCGTGCTTTTTCTGAAAAGTCTGCTATTAATTCTGTCGTTAGAAATGTAAATCTCAAGGTCCAGAAATTCTACTCTGTCTTGACTAGACACAATAGTAAAGCTCATATCCCACGTGTTGTGATTCAAGTAAGCATGGAAGTCATTCAAATGTTCTTGTGTGCCTGACCAGATTAAAAAGCAGTCATCGATGTATCTTCCCCAAAATACTTTTGAGTCTACAAAAGACACACCCTTAGGTCCCCAAATCAGGTCCTTTTCCAATGCCCCCATGAAGAGATTGGCAAAGGAAGGGGAAAACTTAGAACCCATGGCCACACCTCTTGTCTGTTTGTACCATGAGTTGTTGAACATAAAGACATTGTTCTTAAGGATGAGTTCCATCATTGCAATCAACATGTTTGTGTGTTGCCACATGGTAGCCGGTCGATTGTGTAGGACCTTGGTGATTGTCTCCAACCCTAATTCTGGTTTGATGCTTGTGTATAGTGACACCACATCCATGGTGACTAGAATGTTACCTTGTTGCCACTGTAGATCAGAAAGAAGGCTCAGAATGTGTTTTGTGTCCTGAATATATGAGGGAAGATTACGTACTAAGGGTCCTAAAAATAGGTCGACATATTCTGATAGTTTTTCAGTAGGGCCCCCTATGCCAGAGATGATAGGTCTGCCAGGGGGGAAAGGGAGGTTTTTGTGAACTTTGGGCAGTGTGTAAAGCCATGGGTACGAGGGTTTAAAAACTTTTAGATAAAGGTATTCGTCCTCATTTAGAAGACCCTCCTCCTTCCATTTTAGTAAAGCTTTGTTAATCAAGGTAGTAAGGGAGGCAATCGGGTTGTGGTTCAGAGGTTCATAGCATGAGATATCCTGTAACTGGCTAAGAATTTCATCATTGTAATCTTTTTTGTTCATAACCACTATATTTCCGCCCTTGTCAGCTTCTCTAATGACGATGTCATGATCTTGGATTAGAGTGTTAAGGGCTGCCCGCTCCTCTAGTGTTAAATTGTCTTTGTATCTAAATGTATGTCGATCTTTGAAATTGTCCATTCTGTCAATATCTTCCAAAACCCTTTTGTGGAAGTTGTCAATTGTATTCCCACCCGGTAAAGTGGGGATCCACTTAGATTTAGACTTGAGCCCACTAACAATGCTGAAATCAGACTCAATGTTGAGTTCCTCTAGTAGTTTTTCGGTGTCATAAGGAGAGTCTTCATGGTCAGTTAAAGAGAGAAGAAGTTGGGTAGTGTGAATGTCATTTATAGTAAGTACACCTGGTTCAAACTCAGTTGGAATGTTTGTAGTTGTTTTATTGGCAGTAACACGATTAGAGAAATGTTTTTTAAGCTTTAGGTTGCGTACAAATTTAAACACATCGATTTTCAATTTACAAACATCAGTGTTAGTGTAAGGGTTAAAGTTAAGGCCCTTGCTAAGTAGGGAAATCATAGTAGGGGATAGTACTCTCGTAGACAAGTTGATTACTTGGACTTCTCCCTGGTCTTTGTCTATTGTTTCCGGTTGTTCCCAGATCGGAGTTTCTTTCTGTAGTCTTCTACGTTTCCCCCTCCTACCCCTCCGGGATTTGGATCTAATATGCGGTTGCCTCTTCTGATTCGTTGTATCTCGCATAAAAAAGGGGTAGTTTCACTATCTGTGCGGGTGGCATCGTGTGATTTTGCCCCATGATGGTGCACCCTCCATATATAATGTCATGTGGATGTCATCCAGCACCATCAGATTGAATGATTTTTGATTACCTGCTCTGCTGCGATATGTGAATTTTCTTTAGACTGTTTCAATAATAGTCACGGTTTTGAACTTGTCTCTTTGAACACTTTGCATGCGTTAAAATATGCACCCCTTTTGTTTTCTTTTTCTTTCCTCAAGATAGTTTTCATAATCAATTATTATTTTATCCACACGAATTCCTGATCAGATACTCCTGATCTCTTTCTCGCTACCAGATCGGTTTTGGGTTATATTAGGTACGCGCAAGAATCATTTTTGGTTTAACGGAGCCGGCGCTCTATTTACCAACATCCGGGACCTGGTAGGCAGAAGGCTATAAATTCACTTCCGGGTGCGGGGACACGTGACCGCACCCGGAACAGAAACACAGACTCGGAGAAGTCACGCCAGAAGCATCCCCGCACTACGGGTGAGTTGCGTTTTTGGAGCAATTGCTCCTTTACTGCTACATTCAGGGTTTCTTGTCCACTTTCTAAACCTACCAGAAACGCTTTCTCTACTTCAGAATGCAGAGCATAGCCGCCTCCCCTTATGGGCAAATGGGTCTTGCTTCTTAAAGAGGGACACGGACGCCTCCGTGTAAGCGAACTCGCGTTATCAACGTGAGCCTCGGTGGCGCTTTTCTGTGATAGTGTCTAACAGTGCTTCAGACACTAACATTAGCCTGCGTCCATTAGACTCAATTTTGGGCGTGTTCTATATTATTTTGTTGGCTTTGTTACATCGGTTCCACTACTGGCAACCGACCGTCTTTCAGAGTGACAACTATATCAGAGTTTGAGGAAAAAATTGATTTATCTCTTGTTACTAGTGCCCTAGGGAGTTCCTGATAAAAGGATCTTCATGTGAATTTCTCTATCTTTTTTGTCCCTCTTTCAACGTGGATTCCTCCATTCCGGCTTCTTTGTGGATTGTTCCCCTTTCTGACGAATTTGGATCCCTACAGGGACTTACTGTCCTATAAGGCCCCTTGCCTTAATACTCTGAAGACACGGAGGTCCTGTTCAGCCTTAATACGTACACTTCGAGAAACCAGGTCTTCCTACTAAGGTGAGCTAAATACCCAGTTTTTCTGGGACACTTTTTAGTAAGGTGCTCACTCTGTGATACTCACTTGGGTCTACTACTTATGAGACCTTTTCACCTGTCCACAGGGCCATCACAGCACTGCGCGAGAAACAACGTTCCATTTTACGCAACCCGTGTTTTCAACATCACCCGGTCTCGAGCGGAGCCGGGTCGGAATTATCACCGGCACCGCGGTGAGAATTCTCTCCAGTCTTTTTCCTTGCTTTGTATGTGCCCCTGCCCGGGACACCCGTTCTTGCGTAATTTGATCACAACTCTGATCTACGTCAGAACACCCTGTGACGAAATTTTTATATTTTTTTCTTTTTTTCCCCCCCCCCCCACATATTTTTCCTTCCTGATTACAGACCTGCTGTTCTCACACTTCTCCCCTACAGGTAGGATGCACACCCTGTTCTCTATTTGTTAGCTGAAACCCCACTCACTTCCTCATTTATGGTACCTTACTCACCCTTTTTCTTCTTGGTGCGTCGCTGTTAGCTACGCTGGCAGATGTAACATATAGAACTGTGCTAGACATCACTTTTGTAGGCACCAACGTTCCACCTATTCTTCTACACTGTACTCGCTTACTCTCATCCGGTGATCAGGTGGTAATTTGTGCATCCACACTGAAATGTGTATATTAAACTTTTCACTTCTATCGCTCACATCACAACTCCACACCATATACAGTCACCATTACAAGTTGTTTCATGCTGTAAACTTTGTATACTCCATCCGTTATTTTGTATCCTCCCCAGCCCTGATGAGTCGCAGAAACAGTGTGGTTTCTTGCGACGAAACACGTGTCGGCTGGCTCATGTACGAACAATAAAAGAAGATTCTTGAATTTGGTGGACAACTTCTTCGCCTTTGAACTTTGCACCTCATGTCCATTGAGACATCGCCTTAACTTTACTTTCCCCATAAGTGTGCTGCAGAATTTGTTTTTCTTGTACTTGGTGTGTCCCAATAACACATCGTGAGGGGTTACAGGGCTTTTCCTCTCCTCTGCATGCACCTTTTTGCCTACATACAACCAACTGTGCGCCATCTTAGCAGTGCGCCCATTAGTGCCTCACACCTGAAACCCTGCTTTTCTCTTTTTAACTAATTTGGTGAGGTGGGCTGCCGCCGCACATCACTTTTTTGAGGAGAGTCACTCATCCACAATATGAATCGAGATAAAGTTGCTGAAGAACTTTTCGAAAATCTTGCCAAGGGCATGTCCACCTATAGAGCAACCACCAGTGGCACTCCCAGTGTCACCAAGGAGGAGGGTCTTAGAGAAAAATTTATTAGATTAGAAAGACTGAAAAAACAAGAAAATTCCAAATGGTGGGATGGCACAACCCTTAAACAATACGCTAGACTCAGACGCGTACCAAGGGGTTTAAGGGCACAGATCTTCCCCACCTATGACGATCTTGACAGCGATCTTCTAGGGAAATGGGAAGAGGCTCTCACCAACAACTCTCACACCCTCATGGACATTCTCATCGAGAGTTCTGACCGAAAAGTAGCAAAATTACAAGCCGAAATTGCCACTCTAGAACAAGAAATTAAAGATCTTAATCGTCCTGAATCTACAGTTAAAAACTATAACAAGTTAGATGAAATCCTATTGAAACACCAGAATGAGATCAAAAGCCGCAAAGCGAGACAGTTAAAAAGAGACGAGGCCGATTACACCGACGGCAGAATATTTACTTATGATAGAAAGTATGACTTCATGATCAAGAACAAAACTCAGAAAAGAAGAGACTTAACCCATGAAACCGATGCCAGCTCAGCTTCTTCGAGCACCACATCTCTCAGCGTAGTCAGCGTCAGTGAGGACGATGCCACCCGCACAGATAGTGAAACTACCCCTTTTTTATGCGAGATACAACGAATCAGAAGAGGCAACCGCATATTAGATCCAAATCCCGGAGGGGTAGGAGGGGGAAACGTAGAAGACTACAGAAAGAAACTCCGATCTGGGAACAACCGGAAACAATAGACAAAGACCAGGGAGAAGTCCAAGTAATCAACTTGTCTACGAGAGTACTATCCCCTACTATGATTTCCCTACTTAGCAAGGGCCTTAACTTTAACCCTTACACTAACACTGATGTTTGTAAATTGAAAATCGATGTGTTTAAATTTGTACGCAACCTAAAGCTTAAAAAACATTTCTCTAATCGTGTTACTGCCAATAAAACAACTACAAACATTCCAACTGAGTTTGAACCAGGTGTACTTACTATAAATGACATTCACACTACCCAACTTCTTCTCTCTTTAACTGACCATGAAGACTCTCCTTATGACACCGAAAAACTACTAGAGGAACTCAACATTGAGTCTGATTTCAGCATTGTTAGTGGGCTCAAGTCTAAATCTAAGTGGATCCCCACTTTACCGGGTGGGAATACAATTGACAACTTCCACAAAAGGGTTTTGGAAGATATTGACAGAATGGACAATTTCAAAGATCGACATACATTTAGATACAAAGACAATTTAACACTAGAGGAGCGGGCAGCCCTTAACACTCTAATCCAAGATCATGACATCGTCATTAGAGAAGCTGACAAGGGCGGAAATATAGTGGTTATGAACAAAAAAGATTACAATGATGAAATTCTTAGCCAGTTACAGGATATCTCATGCTATGAACCTCTGAACCACAACCCGATTGCCTCCCTTACTACCTTGATTAACAAAGCTTTACTAAAATGGAAGGAGGAGGGTCTTCTAAATGAGGACGAATACCTTTATCTAAAAGTTTTTAAACCCTCGTACCCATGGCTTTACACACTGCCCAAAGTTCACAAAAACCTCCCTTTCCCCCCTGGCAGACCTATCATCTCTGGCATAGGGGGCCCTACTGAAAAACTATCAGAATATGTCGACCTATTTTTAGGACCCTTAGTACGTAATCTTCCCTCATATATTCAGGACACAAAACACATTCTGAGCCTTCTTTCTGATCTACAGTGGCAACAAGGTAACATTCTAGTCACCATGGATGTGGTGTCACTATACACAAGCATCAAACCAGAATTAGGGTTGGAGACAATCACCAAGGTCCTACACAATCGACCGGCTACCATGTGGCAACACACAAACATGTTGATTGCAATGATGGAACTCATCCTTAAGAACAATGTCTTTATGTTCAACAACTCATGGTACAAACAGACAAGAGGTGTGGCCATGGGTTCTAAGTTTTCCCCTTCCTTTGCCAATCTCTTCATGGGGGCATTGGAAAAGGACCTGATTTGGGGACCTAAGGGTGTGTCTTTTGTAGACTCAATAGTATTTTGGGGAAGATACATCGATGACTGCTTTTTAATCTGGTCAGGCACACAAGAACATTTGAATGACTTCCATGCTTACTTGAATCACAACACGTGGGATATGAGCTTTACTATTGTGTCTAGTCAAGACAGAGTAGAATTTCTGGACCTTGAGATTTACATTTCTAACGACAGAATTAATAGCAGACTTTTCAGAAAAAGCACGGCCTGTAATTCAACCCTACGTGCAGACAGCGCCCATCCACCACACCAAATCAACACCATTCCTTATGGTGAATTTCTAAGAGCACGCAGAAATTGCAGTGATGACAAAGACTTTATGCTCAATCTAAGGGAAATGACCACCCGCTTCCAAAGAAGAGGGTACACTGATGAGCTACTACAAAAGGCAACCACTCGTGTGAAAAACATCAAAAGAGGGGATACATTAATGACAAAACGGACTGATAAAGTATCTGACACATCCAAGATCCGTTTGATCACAGACTATACCAGTCAAAACAAATCACTGCGCAGAAGTCTAGTCAGACATTGGGGTATTCTAAAAAGTGATAAGAGCATTCAGGAATACATAGGCGAATACCCTCTGATCACATACAGAAGGGGAAGAACGCTACGTAACAGACTTAGTCCCACCATCCCAAGAGACTCAACAACTAATATTTGGCTCACAGTACAAAACACTGGATTTTACAAATGTGGATTTTGTTCCATGTGCCGTTGGGCAAAACACAAGACTAAAGAATTTTACGACACAAAAGGAACCAAATTCAACATCAGAACGAACATTAACTGCACTACACGTTTTGTAGTTTACATTATTGAATGTGCTTGCAAGAAAATGTATGTGGGCAGTACCATCCGTCCTCTTAAAGACAGAATAGCAGAGCACATTAGGGCTATTCAGAAACAAGATCCGAGATATCCCGTGGCCTTGCATGCGGCTGCATGCTCGGACCAGAACCTTGACAAAACGGTATCCTTCTATGGGATAGACACTGTACCTCTAGGAGTAAGGGGTGGTAACCGGGAACTCAGACTTAGACGCTTAGAAGCCACGTGGATTCTCCGCTTACGGAGCGTCGACCACGGATTAAATTTTGATCACGAGATGCAATACTTCTTGGGTGATTAGAAGTAACTTATCTCTTATGAGACTATATCCCCTTGAATCAGGCATTTTCTCACTTAACCTTTTCAGGTATACGACTCCAGCAAATCATCTCACCGTAGGTGAGCTGTGACTAGACGTATCAACCTAATGTCTTAACTAATCCCTACACTCCCTTTGAGACCTACATGAGGGCCCAGTTATTCTTGTATTATTGTTGAGGGGATGCTCCCTCAAACTTTCCGCTCCACACTACACTCAGAAAAGACTTTACACAAAGGAGGAGGAATGTGAATCACGTAGTATGTGAATCTATTACTAATGCATTCTGTAAATATATGTCACGAAAATTCTATCTAGTATAATCACAATGTGTATTGTGTGATTTTGCCCCATGATGGTGCACCCTCCATATATAATGTCATGTGGATGTCATCCAGCACCATCAGATTGAATGATTTTTGATTACCTGCTCTGCTGCGATATGTGAATTTTCTTTAGACTGTTTCAATAATAGTCACGGTTTTGAACTTGTCTCTTTGAACACTTTGCATGCGTTAAAATATGCACCCCTTTTGTTTTCTTTTTCTTTCCTCAAGATAGTTTTCATAATCAATTATTATTTTATCCACACGAATTCCTGATCAGATACTCCTGATCTCTTTCTCGCTACCAGATCGGTTTTGGGTTATATTAGGTACGCGCAAGAATCATTTTTGGTTTAACGGAGCCGGCGCTCTATTTACCAACATCCGGGACCTGGTAGGCAGAAGGCTATAAATTCACTTCCGGGTGCGGGGACACGTGACCGCACCCGGAACAGAAACACAGACTCGGAGAAGTCACGCCAGAAGCATCCCCGCACTACGGGTGAGTTGCGTTTTTGGAGCAATTGCTCCTTTACTGCTACATTCAGGGTTTCTTGTCCACTTTCTAAACCTACCAGAAACGCTTTCTCTACTTCAGAATGCAGAGCATAGCCGCCTCCCCTTATGGGCAAATGGGTCTTGCTTCTTAAAGAGGGACACGGACGCCTCCGTGTAAGCGAACTCGCGTTATCAACGTGAGCCTCGGTGGCGCTTTTCTGTGATAGTGTCTAACAGTGCTTCAGACACTAACATTAGCCTGCGTCCATTAGACTCAATTTTGGGCGTGTTCTATATTATTTTGTTGGCTTTGTTACATCGGTTCCACTACTGGCAACCGACCGTCTTTCAGAGTGACAACTATATCAGAGTTTGAGGAAAAAATTGATTTATCTCTTGTTACTAGTGCCCTAGGGAGTTCCTGATAAAAGGATCTTCATGTGAATTTCTCTATCTTTTTTGTCCCTCTTTCAACGTGGATTCCTCCATTCCGGCTTCTTTGTGGATTGTTCCCCTTTCTGACGAATTTGGATCCCTACAGGGACTTACTGTCCTATAAGGCCCCTTGCCTTAATACTCTGAAGACACGGAGGTCCTGTTCAGCCTTAATACGTACACTTCGAGAAACCAGGTCTTCCTACTAAGGTGAGCTAAATACCCAGTTTTTCTGGGACACTTTTTAGTAAGGTGCTCACTCTGTGATACTCACTTGGGTCTACTACTTATGAGACCTTTTCACCTGTCCACAGGGCCATCACAGCACTGCGCGAGAAACAACGTTCCATTTTACGCAACCCGTGTTTTCAACATCACCCGGTCTCGAGCGGAGCCGGGTCGGAATTATCACCGGCACCGCGGTGAGAATTCTCTCCAGTCTTTTTCCTTGCTTTGTATGTGCCCCTGCCCGGGACACCCGTTCTTGCGTAATTTGATCACAACTCTGATCTACGTCAGAACACCCTGTGACGAAATTTTTATATTTTTTTCTTTTTTTCCCCCCCCCCCACATATTTTTCCTTCCTGATTACAGACCTGCTGTTCTCACACTTCTCCCCTACAGGTAGGATGCACACCCTGTTCTCTATTTGTTAGCTGAAACCCCACTCACTTCCTCATTTATGGTACCTTACTCACCCTTTTTCTTCTTGGTGCGTCGCTGTTAGCTACGCTGGCAGATGTAACATATAGAACTGTGCTAGACATCACTTTTGTAGGCACCAACGTTCCACCTATTCTTCTACACTGTACTCGCTTACTCTCATCCGGTG